>NC_056732.1:94711583-94754083 GCF_019279795.1 Protopterus annectens | reverse complement strand
AATTTGTGACTATGGGAAGAGTGGAAAATGAGAGAATAACTGTGCATTTGTATAAGGCTGTAGCAGACAGAAATATAAAGAGAAACAAGGGGAGACAAAGATTGAAATTTAAGAAATATAATTAGTAAAATGTTTAGAGAAGTAGCCAGAAGGGGAGGTGCAATAATCACTATATGGGAATTTAGTACAGAGCAGCTATAATTTTGTCAGAGGTATTACAGCTTGTATTTTCTTCAGGATCAGAAATTATCCAGGTGTAGAGCAAGACCAGAGCCAAGTGCTTTGTAGATGCTATTTTAGAAGACTTTTAAAGCATTTGTTGCTTACTGTAAGTTTTAATACTAATGGGATGGTGTTCCACAGTTTGGAGACACCTTGAGAAGACAGTCCCCCAGATTCGTGAAACTCCGTGCAAGAATAAAACTATTCTTGCATGGAGTGATTTGTGTCTATTTAGAACAGCAGCATGCCTTGCATATTCATGAAGGCATGCTGCTGTTTAATCTACAAGGACACGAACTGTGAACTAGTACAGGGGGCATGTCCAAGTAGTACACAGACACTAAACATACCCCCTGCACTCAGAAAGTGCCATACAGCACTTTCTAAGCCAAACTGGCATAATATTAGAGCTTTGCTCTAATATTGTGCCAGCATTTCAGGGTTTGTGGACACTGAAATGAAAAAAATGATAATTTCAGTGTCCGTGGACACTGAAATAAAACTTGGCAACCAGAAAGCAATGCAGGGGATGTGTTACAGGTTCTGTGACACACACCCTGCATTGCTAAAGTGCCGTACGACACATTTGCAACCTTCTAAAGCAGGAAATATGTGCAAATGCACACATAACAGGGGATAAATCCCCCAAAAGTGAAAATGCACAAGTACAGCCCCACAAACATATAAAGTTGATAGAGAGCAGGTCTTGCATCAGCATGAATCATGTAAGGGTAGAAGTCTGAAAGCAAATGTATGCCAATATTCCATCACAGCAGTGCATGTTAACAAAGACACAAATGATGAGGGGGAATAAATACTACATTAGGGACATGCCTGAAAAAGTGCCCTCACACACTTAGAAAGTTGATAGATAATAGCATATGTATTAGCAGGAGACCCTGAAGGATAGAAGCCTGAAAGCCAAATCAATGCCAGTATTTCATGATTGCAGTCCCAAGTAGTAGTCAGAACACCACAATACACACCCATATAACCTAATAATATAATAATATATAACTTTTTTTCACTATCCTAAGGAATGTTTAAGTGTAGCTAAGTGGGCGTGCATGTTATGGCATCTGCTTAGCATAGCTTAAACATCCCATAGAAGCTAAATGCAAATAGACAGGTAAAGTTTCCAAGTCAAGGGAGTGTAGTGGTTATAGTTATGTTGTTACATGCAGGTGTTCATGGATCGAGTCCCAAAACAAACCACTTATTTTCCTATGTGAAAGTAGTGTTAAAATTATTTTAGTAAACTTAAATTATGTAGCAACATTTTTTTGTCAACCAGGGTAGTGTAGCAGTTCCAAAAGTGAGATGTCAGTGTAGAAAAGATGTGAAAACCCCATATAAACACAAGTGCCCCATACAGTATAGTCACACAAGAAAATAATTTCATAAAAGCACACAGGTAGTTGTCATGAAAGGTAAACGTAAAATTATAATGTGTATATAAATATTATTTTATACTATAAAATTATAAGTATAATATGCTTAAACGTGCCTTAATCACTCTGTATCCATCAGACCTTGGTCTGCCCAGCAACAAGGCCTGCTAAGTCTCGAACCCGGAATGCTGTTCTCCACAATCACAACAAAATGCCACTACCCCATCTGAGACGTGAAAATCTGCAATGCTTTAACAAATGTATCATGCATTCTGGTCATTTAAGATTAATGAAAAAAAAAAAAAAAAAAAAAAAAAAAAAAAAGCAGCATGCCCATGTGTTGGGCCCATGACCCTAAACACTACAATCACAGGAATATACCACTACACCACTTGAGCTGTAGAAGTTGGTGTTGCTTTTTCAAACACATTATGCAATAGTGACATACAACATTAGGGAGAAAGCTTTGTGGAACCATTCATATATTGTATATAGACATATAAACATATATATGAAAAAGTCGAGTCATAATATAGATATACGTATATAAAATATAAAGGAAGGAAAAAAAATACACATATATATATATATATATATATATATATATATATATATATATATATATACATATATGGATCCCTATCATATGATTGATAGAAATCTCATCTGACTGAAACTCATTTTACTAAGACCATAAGACTGAAATTTCAAAAAATTTCAAAAGACTGAAAAGTCACTTGACTGAAACCCATAAGACTGAAACCCATAATGCTTAATTTCAACACACTAAATTTTAAATTGGACCATATAAAACCAGACTAGATGGGGGGGCTACACTCCCCACGCCCCTCAATGTGGGGGGCTATGCCCCCACACCCCCCTAACTATATATATGAACTCCAGGATCACACTACAAAGAGGAAAAGGGTATAGCAGTGGTGGCATGTAGACTACTGTAAGGTACGTGAAAGGTATATGCCCTTTTCCCCACTGTAGTGCAATCCTGGAGTTAGTTTATGTATAGTTGTGGGGCACAGCCCCCCACATTGAGGAGGAGTAGATGGTTTAGCCCCCCACATTGGGGGTGTGGTGGGCATAGCCCCCTACCTAGTCTGGTTTTATATGGTCCAGTTTCCAATTTAGTATCTTAAAATTCAGTATTATGTGTTTCAGGCTTATGAGTTTCAGTCAAGTGACTTTTCAGTCTTTTGAAATTTCAGTCTTATGGTTTCAGTCAAATGCATTTCAGTCAAATGAGGTTTCTATCATATGATAGGGATCTATATATATATATATATATATATATATATATATATATATATATATATATATATATGTATATCTGTGTGTGTGTGTATGTATATAACATGCAGTGCAGTTATACCTCAAAACCATCCCTCTCAATCTGTTAGTGCAAGAAACTTGTACAAAGGCTGTAAAGGGGGGGGGGGGATGGGCCACATATAGGAACATATTTCAAATATTGCTATTACAAATCAAGACATTTGCTACAGCAACAAGGTGTGTTTCAGCAGACAATTACTGAAGGATATGAGGATGGAAACTGAAATGTTATATCATTATTTACTGACTTAAATCCTTGGATCATCACCGTGATTTACCAGACAAATACAAATAAATTGTGGAGCTGAACAAAAGTATGGGCAATCATCCGGACATTCTGTGAAAATCCTGGCAATGGAAAGGTAAGCTCAGAACACCTTAGTGCAATGAATCCAGACCAAGCCTGAGAAAGTGGGGGGACAAAGGCATGAAAATTGGGACACATCCAAAATACGTCAGTAGATAAGCTGAGAAAGTTGATGCAGTAACACTGTATGTCCTAAAATATATCATCTGAAATATCACAATTCCAGGACACAGTTGCTTCTCATTAGTTAGTGACCTCAATCCCCACATCATCCCACTGATGTGTCAGGAGTACACAAGTTATGAGGACCAGACCAAAGATATTGGCCAGAAAACTCGACATCCTACAAATATGTGGACATAACAACAGTAGGCAAACTACACTGAGCTACCGAGCAATGTCCAAACTACAATCAGACTGACATGACACTACCCAAGTCCAGCTTTAGCATTAGCCAGTATAACAGGCACTATAGGGATGTAACACTACTGGAAAACAGACACTGGTGTGAAAGTAAATACCCCTAAAAAATTGCACCACAGTCACAGTGACATACCAGTAAGCAAACTGAGCACTACAGTATAATGATGGTGTGAACAATAAAATCCCGTTTGCCACTCACACATTACCCCTACATATACTGTCCCAAGTCACAGCGTAGTGGAAATCATGATGTGTTACAGGACATGTCACGGTCTGCATGTACAGACATATACAGGCAATAGGGAACAAGAAACTGGAGCATCATGCACAGTCAGCTAGAAAGGGCCCATGACAATCACATGTACCCCCTCCCTACGCATCCCAAATAACATGTACACACTACACCGCTACACAGTCCTGACAGTCTTTTAACAATGGGCAGACATACACAAACCTCTGAAATGTACAGTTTCCCAATTAATGTATAGGCACAGAAGTAAAATCTATGGCCACTTCCTTGTTATATGTCTGGGGGTCTATGACATCACTGGGATGGTAGCAGGAATAAATGCAATAAATAATGATACTACATACCTCTGAAACTCTTAGTGCATGACATCTGGACAAAGCCTGACATAATTGGGGAACAGAGGCCCAAACTCAGGGGTATATTGGACATATTGTTGTTATAAATGTAGACAGTTGCTGGTGTTACCAGCTTTTTTTGTAACATGTCTTTTCAGAGGGATATGTCAGTAATACCAATGGATGTTAGCATTTACTGACTGCATTCCCCAGAGTATCTTACAGATTAGCCAAGGACAACAACTGTCTGGGGAACAGACCAAACATATGAGCCACACATCTGGACAGTGTCTAGGGCTCTGGACCGCAGTGATGTAACAGAATGGAAATCCCCGGACAGCTGGCAAACATGTCACCCAGCACCTTATGAAGCATAGTAAGATCAATATGGCACTCCACTACATCACCTCTGGGCAATTACCAATGTGTAGTCAAATATAACATGCACTACAGGGATGGAACTGTAATGAAAAGCAGAGAGTGGTGCAAAAATGTCTACCCAAAAACATTTTCACCGCAGTCATAGCAACATACCAGTACCCAAAATGAACTCTAGAGTAGAATGACTGTCTGAATAAACATATCCTGATTGCCAGTCACACACTACACCAACATATACTGGCCCATTTCACAGTGTACTGGGACTCCTGAGGTGTTACAGGACATTTCACAGTCAGCCCCTACAAGCATACAGACATGATAGACCACCAGCAGCTGTAGCAGCATGCAGAGTCAGATAGGTAAAGGATGTATGGCACTCACATCTGCTACTGTCCCTACCCAGCCCAACAAACATCTTCACACAACACTGCTATACAATCTTGGCAGTCTGTTAACAATGGCCAGACAGACATAACTGTCATATGTACAGATATCCACAGAATGACCAAGGTATGGAACCATAATCTTGGGCACTGCTGCATATCATGCCCAGGAGTCTGCCAGGTCATTGGCATGATAATTGGAGTACAGTTGTAATTAATGATATACCATACCTCTGCACCTCGTAGTGCAGGACATCTGGACAATGCATGACGTACTTGTGGGACAGGAGGCTGGAAAGAGGGACATATCACACATAATGGTGTTACAAACTGAAACAGTAGCTGGTGTTACACGTGCTGTTGTAACGTAACATCCCTGAAGGATATTTTGTCTGGAACACCAATGGATGTCAAAAGTTACTGACTACAATCCTCACATTATCTTACCAATCCGACAAAAGCAGACATTGTTTGAGGAACAGACCAAGCATAACAGGCAAACATCTGGCCAGTCTGTGGATAATATGCCAGTTGAGAGGTATGTCAGAGGCATATCACTGTCAGATGTCAAGTCACCCAGTAAATGCATGTCCAGATGAACCCTGTCAATCTAGCAACCCTCCATGTATATAACAACACTAATGACATACAATCTGTACCCAGTTTTGGAGCTTTGTCCCCCATGTTGTTGGGCTGTCTCCACATGTCCTGTCCTGTGAGGTATTTCCACCTACTGTATGTGAAGCTGTAGCCCCCACACCTCCATAATGTCCCCTGCACAGGCAAAGAAAATGGGCAAGGCCCACATGAAAGGTGTCCCATATGCTGGAACTAGCAGCAGCATCCAGGCCCACACCACAATACTATGTTGGCACCTACATACCCTTATGGCCCCAGCAATACCTGATAGAAGAACATCAATTCCCTCAAGGTAGGCTGAATGCCTGTCGGTGGACAACAGCAATATGCAACTGCCATCATAGGTAGAAATAATTGCAGGATGGGCCAAGAAGGAACAGGTGCCTCACTGGAAGCCATGTCACCATATTCTGCACAAGCAAATAAGGTCACAGGTGTACTCTAAGGTTGTCTTTGAGTGCAAACTGGAGACATCCACCAAGGCCAATCACTAGGCCTTCCAGATGTGTGTTTGCAATTCCAGAGGCAACACACATATCTGCTCTGTAGTGGTGGTCAATAACACCACATACATATATGCCCTGGATATAGGCAACCGGCTGCAGACAGGTGAAGTGTAAACCTCACCCCTCCATACCCCCATAGGTACACATGTACATGTACAGCACCTGCCCCCCTCTCCTCATGATCAGGAAGCAGGTCTGTAATGTCCTCTCAAAGGCAACACATAGAGGTTTCCATAGGCCTGACACCATTCCTGGCTGCATCCAACAAGAACACAGGCATGGGCTCTCAGACCCATTCTGTAGTGTAGTCAACCACAGCCTGAGCTGTGACATCCCATCTGCACAGAGGACAGACAGAAAGTTGATAGAAAACAGGTTATGCATTAGCATTAATGTTCAGAAGGATACAAGTCTGAAACTGAAATGTATGCCATAATGTCATGAGATCAGTCCTCAATGACATGGCCAAAAACCTCAATACTCTCCAGTTAATATAGTAATATAATATTAATATCCAATAGGCGATAAATAAAAATATACAGCTGAAGTCCTCAAACCAAGATAGTGTAGTGGTCAGAGTCCTAGTTGTGCATGCAAGTATACATGGTTCAAGTAATATAACAGGCAATCCAAATTTACATGGTAAAGGAGTGTTACAAGTGCTTTGTTCTTATTAAAATATGTGGTAAGTTATTTTTGTCACCCAGGGTAGTGTAGCTGGTGTAAAATGGATGTGTCAGTGCATATAACATGTGAAAACACCCATGTATACACATGTCCCATGCAGTAGAGTTATACCCCTTGCTACTGTAATGAAAGCACATGCAGCCTTGTCATGTAATGGAAATCATATACACTTACTAAATTAAGTCATTAGTGTGGTATATTATGAGCATGAACTGTGAGCAATGGTTAGCAATGCTCAGCTATGCTTAGCAGGTTTAACAACAGATTTCTGCTGTCCTCACCCCTCTCTCTGGGGTTTGAGTGTCCAAATTTACCTCCAAATTCTGTACAAATGCACAGCTGTTGCTGTATAAGAAATGGACAGCTATGGACCTTCTGTACACCCGTCCTGCACATCCATGGCTATCTTTCATATTGTTCTTCCCTCTGCATGCCCCTTTTCCACCACTTTCCTGTCACCCCTTTCCCTTTAAGGGATTAGTGTGGGTGTAAGCGGTTGTAAGAGCAACCAAGTTACTAGGTCTTGAGCCCAGGGCCCTGTACACCATAGTCAGAGCAATGTACCACTACACCATTTGAGCTGTAGGGATTGCTGATGCTTTTTGCAACATATGCTTATTCAACAGTAGGGAAAAGATTCTGTAGAATCAGTCAGGCTTCATATTTATACATATACACATGTATATCTGTATGCAGATGCATATATATGGACAAATATATACATAATATAAATAGTGATATACATATAAAATATATACACACACACACACACACACACACACACACACACACATATATATATATATATATATATATATATAATCTATATATATATATATATATATATATATATATATATATATATATATATATAAACTATACACATATAAAAAAAAAAATATATATATATATATATATACTCATAACATGTAGTGAAGTCATACCTCAGAACCCTACCTAACAACACCTTATTGCAAAAAATTTGTTTGGTCCAAAGCTGCCCAAATGGGGGACAATGGGATAAAACTAGGGACATATTTCAAAGATCGCTCTTATAAATGTAGAATGTTGACAAAGTGACAGGGTTTCTTTCAGCATACATGCTCTGAAGGATGTGAGTTCTGAAACTGAAATGTATGTCATCATTTACTGTCAGAAATCCTCAGATCATCACAGTGATTTACCAGGGATCTGAAAATAATGCACCTGTGGAACAGACCTGAAATATGAACAATAGACCTGGACATACTGCAACAATCCAGACAGTCCTGAGGTAGGACCCCTTAGTGCAATGAACCTGGGCCAGGGCTGAAAAGTGGAGGGAGAAAGCCATGGAAATATGGACATATCTGAAATACTGGAGTAGATAAGATGACATAGTTGCTGCAGTAACACACTCATGCATGTTTGTCCTAACATATATTGACTGAAATAGTTCAACACTCAATTACTTCCCACTAGTTAGTAACTGAAATCCTCACATCAGCCCAGTGATGTGTCAGAAATACACAACACTTATGGGGCCAGGCAACACTACATTCTACAAATACCTGGATATAACATCACATTAGGGGAAACTACACTCAGCTACTAAGCATGTCACCAAACACTGTCCAAACTAGAGTCAGACTGACACAACACCAACCCAAATCTGCTCGGGGAAATTACACATGTATTGGCAAATATAACAGGCACTACAGGGAGGTCACAGCACTGAATAACAGACAGCAGTATGAAATTGCATACCCACAACCAATTCAACCAAAGTTACAGTCACATACCTGTAAGCCAAAGGAACAGTACAGTATAAGGACTGTGTGAACAAAAACATCTCAACATGTTTGCCACTCACACACTACCCCCCTCACATATACTGGCCCAATTCACAGTGTACTATGATGCCTAACTGTGGTATGGGACATGTCTCAGTCTGCCCCTACAAACATATACAGCCAATAGACCACCAGAAACAGGAGCAGCATGCTCAGGCAGATAGAAAAGGAGCCATAACACATACATCCATGCCCCTCCCTACACAGGCCAAATAACATTGACACAATGCACTGCTACAAAATCCTGACAGTCTGTCAACAATGGCCAGAAATACAAAGATCTCTCAACTCTACAGAGTCCCACAGAATGTCTAGGCTTTCCCCTCATATATAAGGCCTCTTCCACATAATATGTCTGTCAGTCTGATACATCACTGGGATAATGTCAGGAATGTAGGCACTAAATAATCATATACCATACCTAACAACCTCTTATTGCATGACATCTGGACAAAGCCTGACATAATTGTGGGACAGGCGTCCAAAAACAGGGACATATTTGAAATATTGCTGTTATAAACTGAGAATGTTGCTGTTGTAACAGGGTTAGTTGTAACATGTCTTTTCTAAGGGATATGAGATCAGAAACACAAATGGATATTAGCAGTTACTGACTGCAATCCCCAGAGTATGCTACTAATTTTATAAAGACAAAAAATGTCTGAGGAACACACCAAACATAGGAGTCCAAATTATGGCCATTCTGTGGATAGCCCTACAGGTGAGAGTTATGTCAAACACATAACACTGTCAGAATTAAAATCACCCAGGAACTCCATGTCCACACAAACCCTGTTAGATTAGCATTAATCCAAATGTATAACAGCAATACTAACATTCTGTCCTTATGTCAGGAACACTCTCCCCCATTCTGTTGGCCTGTCTCCACAGTTTTGGTTGTAAGAGGTATTTCCAAATGCCCTCTGTTATGCTGTTTTTCACACATCTCCATGAAGTCCCCCTCACTGGCAAGGAAAAGGGCCAATGCTCATATGATGTACTCAATGATAGGAGTGTGTTGCCATGCCATTGACTATATGAATAACAACACAGCTGTCCTGCATGCAATTATTAAGTAGGGGACACCAATTGGTGCACAGACCATCAGCTGCTCATGAGCATTACCTACAAAAGGCAAGCTGCTGCCTATGCAAAACAGATGTACACCCTACATCCTTGAGAGAGAGAGAGAGAAAGAGAGAGTGAGAGAGAGAGAGAGAGAGAGGAACAGTGAAAAGAAAAAGAAAAAACAAGCAGGACATAACCACCTACACTAAATAAAACAAACAGTTATGTCAAGCAAATATGCATATAATGGACTGCAGTAGGGGGTATGTAAGAATGGGAAATAGGAACTCTAGCATACATGTCTCAACAAGATGTGCTCTACAGATATATTGTTGATCAGAACCTATAGCCATAGCATCTGGGTCTGTCTGCAGTGACATAGATCATAGGTCAGGCCCCTGAATCACATCAGGAAAGGATGGCTCACATATGACTACTGCAGTGCATGTTGAAAGATACTGACTGTGACAATTCTAGGCCAGCTACTGGAATACAGTGCATATCCATATCTTACTTGTGAATACAACTATGATAGTCTTGGTTGTCTCAGAAATGTGAGAGACCTATACATGGTATTTGCATAGTAAAGTACTGTTTCATGTGTGTGTGTTGAACTGCATGTGATATACTGAGCTCATACCATTAAACTGCCCAGTGTTATACACACTGATCATATGTATGCCTCATATTTTTAGTCATTTACTCATACAGTTGTGTTATTTCTGGCAAATCATTGGCAAATCTGTGAAGACTGGCATTACAACATCTCCTTCTTTTTTCTTCTGGCTGTTCCCATTAGGGTTTACCACAGTGGAATATCTGTTGCCATTTCTGCCTGTGCTCTGCATCCTGCTCTGTCACACCAACCACCTGCATGTCCTGTCTCACCACATCATGGAATCTTATCTGAGGCCTTCCTCTTTTCCTCTTACATGGCAGCTTCATCCTTACTGTCCTTTTCCCAATATACTCAGCATCCCTCTGCAGCACATGTCCAAACTGATGTAATCTTGCCTCTCTGGCTTTGTCTCAAAACTGTCCAACATGGGCTGACCCTGTCATATACATACTGCTAATCATGTCCACCCTCATCACAGCCAGTGCAAATCCTAACATCTGTATCTCTGCCACGTCCAACTGTGACTCCTGCCTTTTTGTCAATGACACTGTCCCCAACCCATATAACATGGCTGGTCTCACTACCCTGTTGTAGACCTTCCCCTTTCACTGTTACTGGCATTTGTCTGTCACAAATCAGTGCTGACACTCTTCTCTACCCTCTCCATCTTCTCTGTGCTCTCTTCTTCACCAGTCCTCCACAGTCATCATTACTCTGAAATGTTGATCCCAATAATTTTTACTCGTCCACCTTTGCCAACTCTACTCCCTGCATCCTCAACATTCCACTACCCCCCCTCTCATGCACACACAGATATTCTGCCTTAGTTCTGCTGGCCTTCATTCCTTTCTCTATAGCATATCTCCACCTCTACAGGGTCTCCCAAATCTGTACCCTACTCTCAGTACAGATTCCAATGTCATCTGCAAACATCATAGTCAATGGGGACTTCTGTATGATCTTGTCTATCAACCTGTCCATCACCATTGCAAATACGAAAGGGCTCACAACTGATCCCTGATGTCATCCCACCTCCACCTTAAATGCATCTGTCACTCCTGCCGCAGACCTCACCGCTGTCACACCGCCCTTGTACATATCCTGTCTTCTTACATATATCTCTGCCACTCATGATGTCCTCATACAATACCACAACTCCCCTCTAGTCACCCTGTCATATGTTTTTTCTACATCCAGAAAGACACGAATCAACTCCTGACCTTCTCTGTACTACTCCATCAACACTCTCAGAGCAAACATTGCATCTGCGCTTAACCTGACATGACAAAATACTGCTAACCAATACTCATCACTGCCCTGCTTAACCTAGCTTCCACTATTCTTTCCCATGACTTCATGCTGTGACTGATTAATTTATCCCTCTATATTTACTACAGCTCTGCACAGTAACCTTATTCTTAAAATGGTACACACTTTCTCTCCACTCCACATGCAACCTCTCACTTTCCAAGATATTATTAAACAATCTGGTGAAAGACACCACTGCCATTTCCCCTAAACACCTCCATGCTACCACAGGTATGTCATGTGGACCAACAGGCTATCTAGTATTCATCCTCTTCATAGCTATCCTTACTTCCTCCTTGGTAAGCCGTTGCACTTCCTGATTCACAATACCCACATCATCCGACTATCTCTCTCTCATTCTCTTCATTCATCAGCCTCTCAAAGTACTCTGTCCATTTGCTCAACACCATGTCCTTGCGTGTGAGTGTATTTCCCTCATTATCCCTTATCACCCTTATCTGCTGCACATCTTTCCTAGCTCAGTCTCTCTGTCTAGCCAACTGGTACAAGTCATTTCATCCATCCTTAGTGTCCAACCTGTCATACAAGTCATCATATGCCTCATCCTTAGCCTTTGCCACCTCTCTCTTT
Organism: Protopterus annectens; assembly: GCF_019279795.1. Lineage (NCBI taxonomy): Eukaryota > Metazoa > Chordata > Ceratodontiformes > Protopteridae > Protopterus > Protopterus annectens. Next base: position 94,741,797 of record NC_056732.1, on the reverse strand, counting down.
GCCATGCACATCATCTATTTATACTCCTGTCTACTTTCCTCATATCTCTGACAGTCCCACTCCTTCATCCCCAACTTCTTTCTCTATATACTGTCCTGTACTTCCTCAGTCCACCACCAGGTGTCCTTGTGCTCCTTTCTCCATCCACATGTCACACCAAGCACCTTTCAAGCCATCTCCCTTACTAGCTCTGCTGTACTTACCCAGATATTTAGTAAATCATCACTGCCACCCAGTGCCTGCCTTAACTCTTCCCTGAACTCCACCTCACAATCATCCTTTTCCAGTTCCCACCATTTGATCCTTGGTGCTACCCTCACACTCCTCCTCTTCTTGATCATAAACGTCATCTTACAGACCAACAGTCTCTGCTGCCTAACTACACTGTCCCCTGTCACCATTTTACAGTCTCCAATCTCCTTCAAACTGGCACTGCTTCATTGGATATATTCCAGCTGTGTGCATCTCCCTCCACTCTTGTATGTCACCCTATGTCCCTCCCTCTTGTTATAGTATGCATTCACCACAACCATGTCCATCCTTTTTGCAGAATCCACTACCATCTCACCATCTGCATTCCTTTGCTTAACACCATACATACCCAACCCTTCCTCATCCCCTCTGTTCCTCTCACCAATATGGCCATTGAAATCTGCTGCAATCACCACTGTCTCACCCTTGGGTACAGTCATCATCATGTCATCCAACTGACTTTACACTTCTCTTTCTCATCCATCCTACGAGCAACTTGCATAGCATTATGCAATAACAACATTCACCATTACACCATCAATTTCCAGATTCATAAACATCACTCTAGCAAGACACTCATGTCATCCTCCAAAAACACCCTTGGTATATTGTTCCTTCAGGATAACCCCTATCCCCTTTCCCCTCCCATCCACATCCTGATAGCACATCTGTGACCTGCCTCTGACACACCTAGCTGTACTTCCCTTCCATCTGGTATCTTGCACACACAATATATTCACCTTCCTCTGGCCATCATATCAGCTAGCTCTGTCCCTATACCAATCATACTGCCAACACTGAAAGTTCTTACCCTCACTACCACACTCCTAGCCTTTCTCCTCTCTTCCTGTCATATGAGTGCTGTGGTTTGCCAATACCCCAGGCATGTGAAGGCCATGCAATGTACCATGCACACAACTGTCACTCATAGCCATAGTGCTTTATGTGCATGTTCACTTGTGGTGGGGTTAACTGCATTGCATTACAGTGGTCACCACCGGTGCCTATCTGAAGACAATGTAACATCCCTGTAGCATACCTCACAACCTGTCAGTGCAATACTTCTGGACAGAGACCAATGAAATTGGGGGGACAAACGGCCTAAGGTAGGGAGATGTGTGAAACATTACTCTCATACATTGGATATAAACAGTGTACACACTCTATTAAGATGCCAGGTGTTTGTGATATATATATATATATATATATATATATATATATATATATATATATATATATATGTATATGTATATATATATATATATATATATATATATATATACAAATTGAGACCACAATATGTCAGTCCACACCTTTTCCAACCTGTAATGTGACCTATGACATGAACAAGTCACTTGTAAAACCAATCAATCTGTTGGGCACCAAATATGGAGTATGCAAACCTTACAATAAGCTGGATGCATATATGTGCACACCCTTCAAATAATATTTTATTGCAGCAGCTTGTGATTTACTGATAGCATTCAGTCTGCTTTGGTACACACTTGCCATCAAGTAAAGGCACTCTGAGTAACACCAAATAACAGTCTGCTGTCCAAGTAGGATATTCATGACATTTGCTCAGTTGCCTGCAACAACAACAGCCATGGCTTGCAGACAGTTTACAAAGCAGAAAGGGATCTCATATTTAAAAGGTGTCAGTCAAGAGTAGGGTACTACAACATTACCACAGCATTGCATACACCATGGAACACAGTGGAGACAGTTGTCAACAGGTGGATTGAATATGGGACAACACTGCTGTTGAAAAGAACCTGACGTCCCTCCAAAAATGATGACAAGACGTGTCAAAACCTGGTCAGCTCCATATTCATATTGCTGGTTCTGTTAACTAGGGATAGGCCTAGTTATTGAGTTTATATTATGGATCTTGTTAAGATCTTACAAGGCCTCTCAGCTGACAAAGATGATTTGGGAGTATTTGGTTTAAGGCCTCCCCGATGGTAAAATGAAAGGGGCCAATACTGATGACCCTGTCAGTGCTTGTAATTCTATTTTTCAGAAATTAACAAAAAGTATGAAAACATTGAGGGACAACGTATGGCACTTAAAACTTTTTAAGGCTTATCAAGCTAGGGGTATTACCCCAAGGGGTCTTAGAGCTAGGATTCAGCCCTTACTCAGCAATATAGATGATTGTTTATCGGAACAATGGGCTCAAGCCCAACAGAAAGCCTCTATGAGTTTTGTGGATATACTAACATCATATTATGAATGGTCTACTGACCAATGTATTTTGGAAGTTGGATCTATTTGTGAGGAGACTAAAAGTTATGAAGGTCAACCGTGCTATGTTTCTTGTCTGAATCAGCTGAGTAAAGAACTATTGGCTCTTGAAAAGCAATTAAAAGACAAAAAAATGCACAAATTCAATAGAGACATGGGGGATTATCAAAGGGCAAGCCATTTGGGTTAACGAAGAATGTCCGATTTGAAAATTTAAACATGAGGCCTCCTATACATAAAAGAAAGAGACCTAAGTCTATCCTTAAGAAGCCCAGAACCTCTAATAGTGGAACATCGAGGGGATGAGTCATCCTCCATCACGGATATGGATATGAACCATACCTCTGAGTCCCCCATTTCCAAAAGAAGGAATTTGGATAACCCTTTAGGGTTAGATCATGTAGGGGAAGTAGGAAACACAGGGTGGGTAAGCGATGTTGAGACTCTTTTGAAAATTATGGTACAGAGATAAGTGGTACCGAGAATGTGCTTAATATATCACCTACACCACTTTCTGAGGTTGAATTAAAACTCTTAAATAAAGGTTTAAATTTTATACTGGGTTTTTTTGTTCAAGAGGATTCTTTGGCTGAAGATGTTATTTCCTTTTGTTGGCTTCTGAATCTCAGACTACATTTTGATTCTGAATCATCAAATGAAAATGCACATGCATTTAAATTTCATAAATCTACTTTTATACCCCCGATGTATCAACGTGTCTCTATGTTTCAGACTAATGTGCTCAAAGATCAGGCTTCTGAATCTCAGACTATATAATGAAAATGCACATGCATTTAAATTTCATAAATCTACTTTTATACCCCCGATGTATCAACGTGCCTCTATGTTTCAGACTAAGGTGCTCAAAGATCTACATTTTCATACCAGAGAATCTCAGATTTTGCCCCATAATCTCTCAAAGGTTGAACAGCAGGTGGTTACGAATCTCAAAAATAATAAAAATTTGGTCATTCTACCGGCAGACAAGAGTGGAGCTGTGGTGGTTATGGATTGGGCTATGTATCATAATGAAGCTCAAAGACAATTGAAAGATGGTCGATATTATATGCATATGCCCTTAGAGCCCATTCCCAGATTTAAAAAAGAAATAAACAATTTTCTTTCAGATGCCATGGAGGAAGGGATCATTACGGACTCCGAACTATGTAATCTTACAGTGTCAGATCCCAAAAATCAATATTTATATTTATTACCAAAAATTCATAAGGCTGTACATAATCCACCCAGCAGGCCAATTGTTTCTGGCAGGGGTTCTCTGACTAAAACCCTTTCTCAGTTTCTGACCAAATATCTCAAACCTTTGTTGAGGTGGGTTAGAACACAGATACAGAATACAGCATAATTCCTACATATTATTTGGATATGCAATTACAGCCTGGTTGGCTTTTATGCACCCTGGATGTGACAGCACTATATACTAATATCCCCCACTGGGCAGATTTACAGGCTTTACAACATTGGTTGGATAAGGGGGAGCTATATCCACTTTCCTAGTTTGTTTGGCAGAACATGTGCTCACCAAAAACACCTTCAGTTACCATGGTAAATGCTTTTGGCAGGTACAAGGTACCACAATGGGAGCATCTTTTGCTCCCATTTATATGGATTTATTTATGGCCTTTCTGGAAGAACAAATGATTTATGACCTCAGCCATAATATATATTTGGATGAGATAGACATATGGAGATGGCATTTTGATGATTGTTGGATGGTCTGGAGGGTTGATAGTGAATACTTACTGGAATTTGTACAGTATTTAAACATCAATAAGACAGATATTCAATTTACGGTGAATTATCATCTCCAGAAGATCACTTTCTTGGATGTTTTGATTACCAGGAATACTGATAACACTTTGGATAGTCAAGTATACTGTAAATGCCCTCAGTACAATTCATTATTACATGCCACCAGTTTCCATCCTCAGCATATCATACGCAATATACCTAAATCACAGTTGCTTCGTATGAAAAGAATATGTTCTAGTTCGGACACTTATGAATATTATAGGGAGGACCTTGTTTGAATGTTTAGATCTAGGGGTTACAAACATGGAAGTGTTCTCTCTGTGAGAAATTAGACTTCTTCCAAAGATAGGAATGAGTTGTTGCTGTATCAGGAATCAAAACAGTGTGGGGCTACTGAGATTCGTCTGGTTACTACATATGGTCACAATACCAATATTCTTATGGACATTGTCAATCGTCATTGGAATATACTGATGGCTGGTCTTAGATTGTCTGGCATTCTTAGTTCCAAATGCTCATTTTCTTTTCATAGAGGCAAGACATTGGGCTCTCATTTTAGCCATTATAAACAATGGGGATGAATCTATCAGACCCAAACAGCAGCAAATAATCAAGGGGAACCATTATATGCCTGTGCTCCGTGTGGTCACTGCACACATTGTACAAGTATAGTTAAGTCCAAACACCTTTTGAGTAAAACTATGGCTGTGGTATTTGATATTAAATTTTTGGCCAACTGCAGTACCAACTGGGTCATTTATCTTGCTGCATGTTCATGTTCAACATTTTACATTGGGTAGACCTCTCGACCATTATGGTTACGCATGACGGAACATTTCAGTAACATCAGAAATAACAGGCAGTCCAATGCTTTATATAAACACTTATACACACTACTGCATGTTTTAGATTTACTATCATTGACAGTATAGTAGGGGATAGGATTAACAAAACTGGGTGGCATTCCATATTAAATAACAAAGAAAAAAGTGGATTATCAGATTGGGTGGGTTGTTCCCACTTGGATTGAATGAGCAATTATAATTATCCAATGAATAGAGATTTTGAGGTTAACCAGGATGTATATAACAGTGCATGGTATTGTGATGGAATATATGTTTAACACTGAGGAAGGATAATGCAGCCAAAACTGGCCTGATTTGTATTTTTTGTGGGATAGTTAACGCATATTACCCCTATGGTGAAACACTATATTGTACTGGCCTGCTTATTTTGACTACATGATTCCTTTTGGGCCTTTGCACTTGCTGTACTAGCAAGGGGTTGTTTTGTCCATTGGTTGGCATCCCACTCTTGTCCACACCATCCCTACACACAGTGACAATGCCCACACATACCCCATCACCAGTGGCCACAGATGATGGACAGTTGGCAGGTGGTGGCATTGAACAGGCTAGTGTGTTGATTATGGCAGGTGTGAGTGTAGACACTGGCCATAGCCAGAATGCAGGTGAGGTCTCACACAGGTGGATGGACAGGGATGCTCACAGGAGGACTGCAGCTCATCAAGCTGCTGTCGCAAGTGCCACAGCAGGTGTCACCAGACTCATGTTTTGGGCTGTCATGGATGCACAGGCATATAGTGAATGTCACATCAGACAAATACTCAGGGTGGTGGATACAAATCTTCCTGATTTACTTGGTGACATACATGACCTTGTTGAGGCCACAGTGAAAGAATAATAGTAACTGTTGCTAGCATGATTATTAGTTTGAATAAAAAGCTGCAAGAATGATATTAAATATAAAGGGTTAATTTAAAAATAGTATAAAATGTTGAAAAATAAGAAGTAGTAAGTGTGCTGGCATAGCTTAGATATTGACATCCATGTAAGGGAGTATGTTATTGAGAAACAAAGTCTGTAAAAATAAACTGCGCAGATGTCAGCTGGAAGGACATCAATGAAGTAAAGAGATGTAACATCAAGCAAGATAAAGTTGGAATGAGTCTATATTAGAACATCGACTTTTTAAAACGTCAAATATTCTAATATCGACCCCTATTCAGTGAACGCTGACAATATCAAACATGCAGAATAGCGTTTTTTCCCTGGGAAAAAAAATGCTGTTCTGACACACATACAAACATCACAAGCACACCAAACAAACAGCAATCCACACACATACACCTAAAATCCTACATCTAACCCTACAATAAACTGTACATACACCACTAGCTATCCACTTACCTTAACCCAAACCCTAACCCTAAGGTCTGTCACTATCACACACTCACCTCACCCACGCCCAACCCTAACTCACCTACCTCGCCCTAACCCTCATGTCCACACAATCGCACACTTACCTCACCCACGCCCTAACCCTAACTCACCTACCCTGCGCCCTAACCCTCACGTCCACACAATCGCACACTTACCTGATCCCGACCTGTAACTTTCCACCACAGTGCTGAAACTAGTGAAGCCATAGGAACGGCCAACCAAATTCCTTCCCTAGGAAGAAATTTGGTGTTCTGCAGCTTCGCCATTTTCAGCGTTTGCTGAATAGGGGTCGTTATTAGGACATTCAAAGTTGTGAAACTTTGATGTTCTAATATAGACCCAATTGGAACACCACATTTCAGATAATGCAAGACTGAGTTTCCATGGATCATCAAGCTGCAAAGAACAAAGGACAAGTGAACAAAGGAACACTGTTATACAAAAAAAGAACTGTTATACATCAGACTTTGAGAAAAAGTATCAGACGTTTTGGTATAAATATGAGTGTGTATAAACAAGCTTTGGAAATTTGCCATAGGGAGCTGACAGCATATGTGTTGCATGCTTGTAAACCCAAAAGGAAAATGTAACAGTAAAGCGTATTAACTGAAGTGGTTGTCAGAGTATTTATTGTACTTAGTACAATACAGTAATAAGACTAGCTGATCACAATAAATAGTATGCATGCATGTAAATGCAAGTAGCAGCAAGTAACCAACAAAAGACGTTATATAATTTTTCAATGGCGAGCCACAGTTGATTGACCTAATGGTTTCTTATTGTGACAGCTGCAGCTTCTTTTTCATTTTATTCAGTTAGTATGTCCAGTTCTAATGCAAACATTTGCCTCCTTCTTCTGCACAGTATCCAGTAGCAGAACAGTGCATCTCTGCAAGTTCCACCGGTCCTGTACATTCACACAACTAAATCTGCCAGCTGTGTTTGGCCACCTTTTGGGAGAATCAACGAGAGACTTTCTACATTTTCTCGATGGAAGATTTGGCCACCTTCCACACAGAAACTGGTAATTCTCTTTGTTTCTCATTCTACAGCATGGATGCCATAAACAAAAGAACTGTAAAGTGTAAGACTACCTTTCAGGTAGACAGTAATAATAGTCCAGCACATGTATTGTCAGAATTTAAAAACTGGTATAAACATAACTGTAGCACATGTAGTACTTTACTTGGTAAAGCTCATGTCAATGCTTTATGTATGTTTGGTATCTTAAACAGCAACATCATTTTTATGACAGTAAACATTTATTGTGCAAGTCATATAAAGCTGCTTTCTGTGTGCAATGCCATAAAAGTAATGGTAAACAACCAAATGCATTGTGTCCTGTCGCCACATGTAAAATGTTAATTTCAGAGTTACAATATCAGTCAAGGCAGTTATTTATAAAATCTTCTGTGCATCTTGCTAGACAAAAGTGGCATAGTGTCAAAGGAAAAATATACTTTAAAAATTATCAAAACACGGTAGGTTCAGGTTAAGGCACTTTAATCTTGCAGCAAGGAGACAAAAACATGCTAATACAGAGTTTGTATAACTAGAAACAGGAAATGCTCACATTTTTATACACTTTCTAATAAGACATTGCCTACCAAGCTGACGTAGTGAATCACAAGTTTTGTCATCATCATTTAGTAATAATTGTTTTTACAATATTCTGCTGGTATCATCAATTTTTGTGAGAAACTTTCTAAGGAAAACAATGTGGCCTTGGCTACCACCGGTTAGATAAATGCAATGTTACTATTCAAGTACTATGGCTAATTCGAGCACAAAGCAAGTATAGATTGCAGTTCATTTTCTCTAACAGACCTTTGTTTATGTTATCTCTAAACTTCTGCAGCTGCACATGTTCTCATACTTCGAACAGAGCTGATTGTTTAAAATCATTACATTTACAGAATATAACATTGTTCATTAATTTTCTCCTGACCTAGCAGATAATCACCTGCTTCTCAAGTACATTTCCAAAAGGCATAAACATGAACATTGCTGTGCTAGCAAATACTAGGTCAGAGGGCATCTTGCAAGTTTCAGAAAGCACACTGCAGTTTCAAAAAGCATCTTTTCAGTCTCATATGAACCTCAACTGTATATAAAACAGTGCATATAAAATAGAATGAAAAACGTGTTAACTTATTTAGTTTCTAACTAGCATTAAGCATGCACACATTAATACATATTTTTCTGACATTTCCCCCCTGTTAATACTTTTTTAATTCTATTTTCAAAAGAATAAACAGTTTACTTCTTTTCCTAACCTCTTCCATTCAGGATTTGCAGTTAAGAAAGTCATTCAGTTTAAACTTATGAAAGTGTTTCACATTCTAACAATTCTTCAAGCTCAGTACCTTCTCAGAAACTGATATATCTATAAATTCTTTGAATAACTTTTTCATGCAGGGGATACCACAACAAATACAAGCTCCTATTAGGAGTAATCCCACACAAATGGCAATCAGGATGTTCATTAGGATGGAGCCCCACCCCCCCCAAACAAATTCTGGAAAAAGTCTGTCAGAAGGTTTGGGCCTGGTTTGGTCATGGCCGACAGTTGCTGTATCACCTCAAGGTGGTCGTTTATCTCATGTTGATGATCTGGTATATACGCACAGCACTCTTCTTTGATTAAAATGCATGTACCACCTCTCGCCGCTAGGGTGAAGTCAAGAGCCATTCGGTTCTGGAGCACTACAGTTCTCATAGCATTCAGTTCATCAGTTATCAGTTCAAGAGCAGAAAAAGTTGCATTACTCATTACTTCGAGAAGTTTAGACAGTTTTTGCAGCTCCCTAATCGATTTTACTGTGCCATATGCAGGTAATATGCTTGCCCACGATATAACAGCATCACTCAAGTCCATGTGAGTCAGTTTGGTACCCACAGTATGATGGTCTTTTCAGCCCGCCTCGATCTGTCCCACTGGATTTTCAGGCTTTCTGACAGCTTTCTTGGCCACATCTCTGGTATTTCGAATATTTCCCTGAGGCAAAACTGCAGTGTGTCGTATGGCCGGAATCAGGTACCCCAAAAAACAACTGCCGGACCAATTCTCAGGTAACCATTTATATGCTTTTTTACCACACATAAAATAACAATCCTCTACCTTAGTAGTTACTTTGTTACGAAATGGCTGCCCTGCATGAAATATTTTCCTATCTATTACAGATAGTTGTTTAAAAAGTACAAGATTACGTTGCACTTGATCAATAGTCTTATGCATGGATTCAAGAAATGAGTCATAATTTGAACTACAAGTTCCACCCATTTTGTTTGCTTTAGTATAACATTTGTAATGTACAGTCACATTGCACTTGCTCCAACCCACTTGGATTGTGTCATTCTTATAAAAACATACAATTCCCTTTTGTGTCACAGGCAAATACAGTGCTACCTTATCATATGCTTTAATAGATACTGTATCATAAACCAGATTTTCCCAGGTCTCATTGACCCCTAGGGGGACTGCAGTCATTAATAACTCCCCCGTATGCTGTCGGTATGGCTGTGCAAATCCAGCAGGTCGAAACATTAAAAGTCTCAGCATACACACATGTAATTGCCTGATAAGTGTTAAAGTTTGGGTGCCAGTCTATGTTCGACTCATCACGTTTAATCAGTTCAACTTTTGTGACAGGAAAAAGGAAAGGCCACAACAAAAAGAACAATGTTATCAGTATAGCTACCAGAATAATCATGCAAGTTTTCTGAGGTTGTTCTGTATCTTTGTTTGCTCTATACCTGGTCATTTTGTTCTTGTTGTACAACAGTAACAAGGTTTTTGTCCAGTTCAAAGTTCTTAACCAGTTTACAGTGTGTCAAATGAATCCAGGATGCTCGTTCCGCGATCTTGACTGCAGTGGGTGTCGACAGTAGTACCTGGTACAGCCCTTCCCACTTCGGAGAACTCCATTTTTTTCTCTTCACTATTTTCACCCAGACCCATGTGCCTGGGGCTACTGCTGCTTCCGATGGTTTCGTTTGCTCTTTATCTGAAACAGAATTTAACTGCAAAAGTTTGTTATTTAAAAATCGCCTCATATACCCTGCAAGTGAACTGTCAGCCTCCTGCTCTGCAGGCATGAGAGGTTTCCATTGAGGTGTATAACATGCCCTCCCAAACAGAAATTCAAAAGGAGTCAACCCTTTTGCATTTGGAACAGTTCTCATGCTCAACAGTGCCAGAGGTAAACAGTGCATCCAGTTCTTTTGTATCTTACTAATCAATTTTCTAAGCTTATTTTTCAACACCCCATTATGCCTCTCTACTAATCCTGCAGATTGGGGGTGGTATGCACAATGGTTTTTCAGGGATATCCCAAAATAATGACTAAGTTGTTGTATAGTTTGATTTACAAAGTGTGTGCCATTGTCACTATAAATCTTTTCCGGTATGCCAAATCTAGGAATAATTTCTTTAACAAGGACTTTTGCAACAGTAGCTGCATCTGGATTTTTAGTTGGAAAAGCTTCCACCCATTTGGAAAACATATCTATAATGACAAGGCAGTACTTCTTATTTTCGCATTTGTTCAGTTCTATAAAATCCATACAAATAGTATGGAACAGATACGGTGGTATAGGAAAACTCCCTTGCTTAGGTTTCAGTGCCCCTTGTGCATGATGCTTGTTACAAACATGGCATGCTGCACAAAAACTTTTTGTGTAATTTGTAAATCCATACATTGTAAACACTCGATTCACTAACTGTACCATTCCCCCTGTTGAGACATGGCACTGCCCATGGCTCAACAAAGCTGCATATCTAAACAAGTTAGATGGTAAGATCGGTTTCTTTTTTTTGGAGATGTACAGTCCCTTCTCAAGGATTGCTCCTCGTTTTATCCACTTTTGCTTTTCTATATTTGTAGTAAGTGTTTGCATTGTTTTTAGCATTTCTAAGTCTAAAATCTCAGATGGTTGTAATTTCTCACTTAAAAGAAAAACTTCTGAAGCTGACGCTGCTTGTTTTGCAACTGTATCAGCCCTCGCATTACCTTTTGAAATTCTATCATGTTGCTTGGTATGAGCTACGCATTTACAAATAGCTACTTTCTGAGGTAACTGAATAGAGTCTAACAAATCTAAAATAAATTGCGCATGGTTAATTGGTTTACCAGTAGATGTTATCATTCCTCTATTTTTCCACTGCTGCGCAAAAACATGTACAGTAGAAAAAGCATACTGACTGTCAGTAAAAATGTTTACTTTCTTACCTTTTGCTAAGGTACATGCCCTTGTCAAGGCAATCAATTCTGCTGCTTGTGCAGATAAGTTGTTTGGTAAAGACTTTGCTTTTAAAATCTCGGTATCAGAAACTACTGCATACCCCACTAGATTCTGTCCTGTAGGACCCCTCCTGCACGAGCCGTCCACATAGTATGTCACTTCGGCATCATCCAAGGGAACATCTGTAAGGTCTTTTCTAGGTAGTGTCTTTTGCTCAATCTCCTGCAGGCAGCAGTGTGGTTTGTCATCTGCAGAGTTTGGGAGCAAGGCTGATGGATTCAAAGTTGTGCATCGTTCAATTGTCATATGAGGTTGGCTCAACAGTATAGTCATACAGGAGAGATGTCTAGCAGGAGAAAGATATGCTACTTTTTCTTGCAGTAAAATAATCGCGACTGCATGAGGCACTCTCAATGTGAGAGGGTGGAACAATACTACTGAGGCTGAAGCCTGCACTGCCATTGCAGCTGCGACTATTGCTTGTACACAGTGGGGCAAGGATCGCGCCACTGGGTCTAGCTGTGATGAATAGTAAGCTATGGGGCGTTGTTTGTCCCCATGTTGTTGTGTTAACACTGATGTCATATAACCTTGCTTACAGTCTACAGTTTGAAAAAATTGCTTATGATAGTTTGGTAATCCTAAAACTAAGGAAGAAGCTATCAGTTGTTTCAGTCTGCAGAAAGCTGATTCTGCTTCTGGTGTCCACTGTAATAAATCCTGTGCTGCCATCAGCTTTTTGAATATCAAGTTAGTCAGCGGAGCAGACTCCAAAGCATAGTTTGGTATCCAACTCCGACAAAAGTTAGTAGTACCCAGAAAGGACATCATTCCCTTTTTGGCAGTTGGTTTAGGTGCTTGCAATATTGCTGTTTTTCTGTCTTCATCTAATATTCTACCTTCTTTGGATATTACATATCCCATGTATTTGACCTGTTTTTTCCAAAGTTGCAGTTTGTTTTTGTTTACCTTGTGTCCTTGAGTGGCTAAAAATTGTAATAATGCTATGGTATCCTCTCTGCATTCTTGCTGGGTGGGGGCTGCCAGCAGAATGTCTTCTACATAAAGTAAAATTTGACTACCTTTCGGTGGGATAAATCCCGCCAGGTTGCTTGCTATTTCTTGTGCGAATATTGTTGGACTTTCACAATATCCCTGTGGTAGTCTTGTATATGTATACCGTTTCCCCTGAAATGTAAATGCAAACCAATATTGGCTGTCAGGGTGTATCGGTATTGAGAAAAATGCATTGCTAATATCTACCACAGAAAAATGCTTCTGTTGAGGTTTCAAATCATTCAATAAAGTGTGTGGATCTGGCACCATTGGTGCCCTGGGTATAACTGCGTCATTTACAGCTTGTAAATCTTGGACCATACGCCATTCCCTGTTTGCTTTCCTAACAGGAAATAAGGGTGTATTACACGGTGAATCAGGAGATTTTATTAAGACTCCTTTCTTAAGTAAGGCTGCTATTATAGGTTTGATTCCTATTTCTGCATCCTTTCTTAAGGGATACTGTCTCTTTTGAGGTCTAAATGCTGATTTTGGCGTAATAGTAACTGGTCCTGCTGTACGACTAAGTCCCACATCTGATTTCCCTGTTGACCAGAGAGTCTCTGGTATGTCTTGCAAGGCTTTTTCCTCTTCCTCTAACAAGAGTGCTACTCATCTCTCCTCACTTGCCTGTGAGTGCACAGCTGGGTATGTCTGTGTTATCCAATTCAATTTCTGCTTCTGTACTCCTTGTTCAGAGAGTTCTAACTCTGTCTGTTTTTCCCACCTTGTGACTTTTTCTCCTAGGTCTGCCCACTTCAAATTTCTATCTTTAGTTAAGCTTACATGTGGTAATCGATTAGATTTGTAAAGTGCTAGGAATTTCTGGGGCAATGAACAGCTTACTACACTGTTTTTTTCTGTGTCCCAGTACAAATTTCGTAACACTAACCTATTAGCATGGTTTTTAAACAGTTTTTGCTCATATTCTTTATCAGGTTCTGGTCTGTTACAGTAATATAGAGTGCAATGCAACAAATGCTATTTATCAGCGTCAAGGGAGGGGGATTTACTGATGGCTACGTTCATCAGTTCTTCGGTTATTGCCCCTGGACCAGTCGTAACTAAGTCCTGGCTGTACCAATAAAATATTTCACCCTCTGGTCGCACTACAAAAGTATTCATTTGTCACTGTGCTTCCATACCCTGCATCATTGGAACTACGGCTATGCCAAATATCTGCATTAAGTCTCTGCCCAAGAGATTCACTGGGCATTTTGCAGAAACCACAATTTTGCTTTTCTGGGTCATCCCTGAAACTGGGTCAGTTATCGTTATGTTGTGGGAGAGTGGCTCCCGATACAGCTGTCCATTAGCTGCTTTCACTAATATGTAGTCAAGTGATTCTGAATTTTCTGGCAGTTTGGAAGGATGTATCAGGGTCCGTGAAGCCCCTGAGTCACACAGGAATTTGACTTTCCTCCCCTCTACCAGAAGTGTAACTTCCGGTTTTGTGTCTGCTAAGTATAACTCTAAGCTCAATAATGCTAAGTCCAAAATTTCATTTTCTTCATTATCTATGAATTCATGTACATCCTCTATTCCTTCTGTCACATCCTCTACTCTTTTTACCACATTTGCATTTGTCTTTTCTTGTTCATTCCTATCCAGTGATTCTTGACTATCATATAGTCATTCCTCACCCTCCTTATCTTCCATGGTTACCTTCTTATTTAGCCTGCAATCCCTTGCCAAATGTCCCTTTTTCCCGCATTTAAAACATTCACCCCTTTTCTTTTTTTCTTCAAAGTCCTCTGATCATTTATCAGATTGTTTGTTTCCCTGGGTATTTTTCTTACCCTTTTTCCCAGTTTGTACTACAAAGACTTCTGATCCATCTTCTACTGCAAATACTTGAGTTTTCTTTTTCTTTTTGCTATTAAAATGCCTTTTGGCATGTCTTGCATATTTAAGTAATGACTGTAATCTACTTGTTCGATGATCTACCATGTGCTTTGTAATAAAGCTGCTAATAGGCACAATACTGCCTTTTAAAAATGCATTTTTTAGCTGTTGCTCATATGGGGAATCATGTGTTTGATCTTCAGGTACCTGCATTCCACAATGGTTATTAAAACATTCTAATAATCTGGCATAATACCTATCAACAGTTTCACCTTCTTGTTGTATACATTGATTAATGCAAGTCCAATCAGCCCTAGGCTTCCATTTCTCAGAGATTCGGTCTGTCAGGCCTTTCACTCTGTTGTCCAGTTCTACGTTACTATGTGGGAGTGGCCTAAGCTCTGCATGTGCCAATCTGGACCTATGATTTGTCTAACTACTTCCTCTGCATTTTCTCCATTGAAATGGTAACTTGCCCTCACGCTTTGTAAGTCTTCTAAGAATTTTCTAAAATTAACTTTTGGATGGGGAATTCTCTCTGTGGCTTTCCGGATGTCTTCCGGTGTCCACGGTCTATATACTAGAAGAGTCGGATCCTGTCCCACCTGTCCTGCCTGCGGATTTGGTACTTCTATGAGTGGACATATCTCTTCCTTACTCATAGCTTGTGAATTTCTATTTATTTCATATAATTCAATATCCCCTCTCAAGTTGCGTGTTTGAGACCTGGTCTCAATAGGATCCCTGACAAATGGTTTTGATTTTGCAGGAACAGCTGGGTATAGCGGAGGTGGATCAGCTTGTCCACTCGCTTCATATTCTGGTAAGGGAAGCAGAGGGGGAGGAGGAGGGGCTGTTCCTATTACCAAGTTATTATCTTCTTTATCTAAGAACATTGCTTTTGAATTTTTAATCTTTTGTTTCCTGCGGTTTGCTTCCTCAAGCCACCTGTGTGCCTGAGGGACTCCTAATTGTCGTTGCTTTTTCAGCTGAACTTTCGCGTCTGTTTTAAGTTGTCTAACAAGTTTAATAAGTGAAGATTTATCTAAATTACCATCAAATTTGTATTTGTCAACCCATTTTGTATAATATTTAACATTATCGGCATGCTGTAATTGCATATATTTCTCGTCTTCAGTTAGGGGCGGGTCTCGGGAACGTTTTATGCACTGATTTCCCATGTTGCCTTAGCTAAGTTAGAAATTGTTATGTAACCCTTCTTATCATGTGGTACCATGATTTTACACCTTTTCACAGTTTATCTAGAATAACTGCCTACCTATTCTGTTTCCCTGATCTATGACAAGACAGCAATCTTTTTGTCCCTGATCTGCACATGCAAATCTCCCTGACAAAGTAGTACTGTAACAAGTCCCTGATCTAAAACAGAAAAAGGGTAAATTCCTCCTTACCTGACCCTCCGTGAGTTGATCCACCGGAACACTGACTCGTCCTCCAATCCCAGATCAGAAACAGTGGCTGGCCTCTTTCGAACGACAATTCAGTCGGAGGTCTTTCACAACAGAAGAGCCGATGTGGCCACTTCTCCATACGGGTACATGCCACCGGGCCCAATTCTGACCTGGGCCTAGAGTGAGAGGTACTTTCCGGTCCGAAGGACCAAACTGTCAAAGGAAAAATATACTTTAAAAATTATCAAAACACGGTAGGTTTAGGTTAAGGCACTTTAATCTTGCAGCAAGGAGACAAAAACGTGCTAATACAGAGTTTGTCTAACTAGAAACAGGAAATGCTAACATTTTTATACACTTTCTAATAAGACATTGCCTACCAAGCTGACGTAGTGAATCACAAGTTTTGTCATCATCATTTAGTAATAATTGTTTTTACAATATTCTGCTGGTATCATCAATTTTTGTGAAAACTTCCTAAGGAAAACAACGTGGCCTTGGCTACCACCGGTTAGATATATGCAATGTTACTATTCAAGGTACTATGGCTAATTCGAGCACAAAGCAAGTATAGATTGCAGTTCATTTTCTCTAACAGACCTTTGTTTATGTTATCTCTAAACTTCTGCAGCTGCACATGTTCTCATACTTTGAACAGAGCTGATTGTTTAAAATCATTACATTTACAGAATATAGCATTGTTCATTAATTTTCTCCTGACCTAGCAGATAATCACCTGCTTCTCAAGTACATTTCCAAAAGGCATAAACATGAACATTGCTGTGCTAGCAAATACTAGGTCAGAGGGCATCTTGCAAGTTTCAGAAAGCACACTGCAGTTTCAAAAAGCATCTTTTCAGTCTCATATGAAACTCAACTGTATATAAAACAGTGCATATAAAATAGAATGAAAAACGTGTTAACTTATTTAGTTTCTAATTAGCATTAAGCATACACACATTAATACATATTTTTCTGACACATAGAAACACTGCACATTACAAAACAGATAAAAACAGAGACGAGGTTCAAGGTGAACTGACAAAAAGATTTAATAAACTTCTAAGACACAGAGTGAGTTCAAAAACTTCAGACAACATATGCAAACACTTTTTCAGAAGTGTATAAGAGGTTTAAAGTCAGCAGACAAAATACTGACAAATATAATCTGGTTAGTAAAGAGTTAAAGCAACAGCAGTTAACTAAGCTGAGAAATTAATTGGCGATGTACTATTCTACATTTAGAAAATGGTTAAGCATAAACAGCACAAACTTTCATTCAATTAAAGCAAGGCACTTAAGTAGTGATTTTAAAACCATTTCATATAACAAAACAGTTCTAAGGTATAAAAATCAAATGAGAGTAGTTAAACGCAGTAAAGACATGATGTCACAAGACTGACTGCATGTATTTATTTTCATCTAAAGTGCAGCAAAAAGCACAAAACAACAAATGTAAATCATGAAAATATATTTGTTTTAAGCATGTGTTAGTTAAGTCAACATCTCTTTTGTTTCTTACAATATTTTGTAATTGTATAATAGCATAAAAAATAGCAAAGACTCCAGCAAAAACAGTATTCAAAAACAATATTATGCATAGTTAGACAAGTTAATGTTTATTACAACTACATTCTAATATCCAGTTGCAAGTATATTAACAAATGACTGAAAGTACAAGTAAGGGCTGAAGGAGTTATAGGTTAAGCATCTGGAATGTGCAAAAAGAAAAAAGTAAGTAATGGGAGCTCAGATCTTTCCAGGCTGGAATGGGTAGTTACATGAAATGTTGCATAACATAAAATGTTACTGGTACTGAAATTTTTAAGGTTAAGGAAACAAGACTCGTTGCAAGGACAAATGGCTTACATTTTTCTAAAACATTATTATTAAGTATTCATGTGCAGCATTAAGCAAAAATAACAAACATTTACAAAAATCCTGTTTGGTAATTGTAATAAGACGTCACAATTGTACATACACGTCATTAATAATCTGTTTACAAGTAAATACTATGAGTACAATCAGTACATGAGCTATAGTATGCAGTTAAAATAAATTATGCAGGTCCCTTTACAAAAAGGGAGAGTATGACTAGCTACTAGTAACAAGTAAACATCTTTTCAAAATGGGTAAAAGCAATTCCTATTACAACTTTAACAGTATAGGCAACAGCAAAAGCTTTATAAGCAAATGTGTAAGACCAACGTGTCACAGTCTAGGTAACAGCCAAAGGGCAAGCATACATTCAATTCTCACAGCATAAAGCAAACAAATCACTAACAGTGTTAACAGTACTGCAAAAGAGACTCAAATAAAGGTGCAAAGTGTTAAAACCAAAAATACATTTTAATGTTTCAAGTAATGTAATTAGCAGGCTTCAGTTTAATGCTAATTTAAAAACTGGACTGAATGTATATTACAGCCATGTATATCCAAATGCAAAAACAATCTGTACAAGCAAGTGTATTCTGTACAGTATATAGTGAATGGTTTATCTATGTAAATAGAGTAACAAGTCAAAGCTTGACATTTGTGACATTTGTGTTTTTTTTTTCAAAACACAAGACTGCAATGCATTTGCAATAAAATACTCAAGCATTGTCAATAAATTACTGTATAGGACATCAATGTATAGAGTCATATTCAGATCCATCCAATTCTAATAGTAATGGTTGTCATCTTTGTGTTAATAATATAAAACTGTGTTAACTTGCTGTATTAAAAGAAAACTAAAAGTTTTGTTTGCCAGTGTGTTTCTAGTTAATATCAATATACCTTGACTAAAAAGTACATACTAAGGTTGACAGTTTTTATTTAAAATAAAGCAGAGGGAATGTATACAGTGATAGATATGTTTAAAAATGTATAAAT
The DNA here is from genome assembly GCF_019279795.1 of Protopterus annectens. Classification (NCBI taxonomy): domain Eukaryota; kingdom Metazoa; phylum Chordata; order Ceratodontiformes; family Protopteridae; genus Protopterus; species Protopterus annectens. The sequence continues at coordinate 94,722,854 of NC_056732.1, read as the reverse complement.
GCATGTGCACATCTATTTGCTAGTTAGATGCATATACACATCTGTTGCTATAATATATGTAGAAATAATATAGTTAGTTAAATAAATGTATTTCTCTTTGCTAGCATACATATATTCTGGTACAGCTTGAGACAAGCTGAATGTTCAGTGTCTGGAACATGCTTCAAAGACTATAGATAAAAATGCAGCTGCGTGACAAGGCATGCAACATTCAATGCAGACATCTGCATTTCATTTACATCATTCTGAATATCAAAACAGAGGGAATTACAATATTTCACGAATAAAACTTAGGAAAATGCTACTCAAAATAGAACACAAGACTATTTCCATTGTAAAAAGCATACAGCATGTACTTTTGAGAGGATAACATTTAACACAAATATAACAGCATGGTTAGCTAAACAAGATCAGGCATACATAAAAGTAGAAAAAGAATCAAAGACTGACATAAACATTTCAGTAAACAGCTCTATCTCTATTAGATGCTGTACATTACCTCAAAAATGTAACAGTTCTGATAAGGGAAGACATCATGCAAAAATGTCACAGTGTGTAGACAGTAAAACAAAAATAAGAATAATCTCAACAGCGGAAAAAGGGTATGATTTATTCCAATACTCTCTTTATTTGTGTACACAGTAATACAAGAAAAGGACCATGGGTTAAAATACTTACCATTTTGGGAAACAGGCCAGTACTTCATACAAATCAAATGGTAAAATTACCATCCACTTGTACTATGATATGACAACAATACCAAAAAACAATAGTGTACTTCAATATTACATTTCCAAGTTTTAAAGATACCAAATGCAGATTTAAAAGAACTTGGTATGAAAACTAGTGGAACAAAATATCTCACAGATTGTACATTTACAAGCACAATGGAAGTAGGTCATTACAAGTATATTTGATAAACAGATTAAAATTTAGTACTAATGTATCTAAATTTATAAATTGAACAAAATGTTGTGTAAATAGACAATATTGCCTTCAAATTTCAAAATGTTTGTTAAAGTGGCACCACAGTTTGTATGTGTGGTTTCAAATAACCCAGTGTTAATAGTAAAAAACAAAAACAGAAGCTGACACTGCCCATAATTGGTGGGACATATTCAAAAAATGGTCATCATCTGGGACCAAATTGCTAAATTGGTTAATAGGTTCATAGGTTCATAGGTTCATACTAGGCTATCTGCCCGAGGGCATTTACAAGCCTAGCCCATCGTTTTGTGGCTTACGCCACCCCTTTAGTATGGGGAACTTTACCCATTATTTTGCTGTGCCTCTGTCGAGCAGTGACACTGAGGTAATCCCTGGGGTATATCTGTGATCTCCCATCCATTGGTCAAGATTTCTCTTGAACAAGGCCAGCGAGGTGCTCTGCCTCACATGTACCGGGATTTTGTTCCACAGCATAGGGAGTCTTTGGGTGATGAATCTATCCCTCCAGCACGTCCTATTAATAGCCGTGTCGAGGTTTAAGTCTTCCGCCCTTGTGGCTCTGATGGATCTAGATTTTTTGAGGTGAAGCATATTCATCAAATCTGGGTTTGACATGGCCTTGTATGTTAGGCAAAGGTCACCTCTGAGCAAGCGGTGGCGACTGAATAGAGCTGGAGTTCTTTCAGTCGGGCAGCATAGGATAGATTTTGAGACCCTTTATCCTTTTGGTGAGGAACTTTTGTGGCCTCTCCAGCTGCTGCAAGTGTCGGGTCAGATACATTCCGAATGGGGCATTGTACTCAATCATTGGTCTGATGAGTGGCAGTAAAGGGAGACTATAACCTCCCTTGATCTAGATGAGAATCCCTTCATGATAAGGTGGGCAATGTAGAAGGTCTTCCTAACTACCTTAGCTACATGGGTGTCGAATGACAGACTACTATCAACCTGGGTCCCCAGGTCCCTGATAACTTCTTCTGTGCTCAGTGGATTGCCACCTATTTGGTAGCTAGGGGTAACCTTGTTTTTCCCGAAGGGTATGACTATGCATTTTTTGGCATTTAACTTTAGACCGTGGCTCTGGCACCAGTTATCCATTTCTGTGAGACCCTTCTGAAGGATATCTGTGTCAGATGTGTTTTCTACTATGGCGCCCAGTTTGCAGTCATCTGCAAACTTTGTCAGCCATAACCCTCCTGTGTTTGCTTGTACTTTGGAAAAGTAGATGCCAAACAAGAGTGGGCCCAGGACTGAGCCCTGTGGGACACCACTTGTGACAGGCTTTGAGTCTGACATGGCGCCAGCAACTCTGACCCTATGGGTTCTGTCACTCAGCCAGTTTACAACCCATCTTGTGATGTATGGGTTAACATTTAAGCTGATGAGTTTTTCAATGATACCCGAGTGGGGTATTGTATCGAAGGCCTTAGCCAGATCGAGGTAGGCTGTATGGACTGCCTTTCCCTCATCAATGGCTTTGGTGACTGTTTCGAAAAAGTCAACCAAGTTTAAAAGGCATGATCTGCCTTTGACAAAGCCAAACTGGGTTGGATCCAAAGTCTGCAAATTCCCTATGTCTTTATTTATGAGGTCCATTATGATCCTCTCCATGGCTTTGCAGATAAGGCTTGTCAAGCTAATGGGCGGTAATTTCCAGGGTTGGTGGAGGCACCGCCTTTGTGAAGTGGGACCACAGTTGCAGTGCGCCACTCCTGGGCAGTATCCAGAGGTAAGACTTTGATTAAACAGCTGTCCTAGCTGTGGGTTTAATTCCTCATTGAGTTCGTGGAGCACACAGCCGGGGACACCATCAGGTCCCATGGATGCTGTGTTTTTGCTTTGGAGAGCAGTTCTCACTTGGGCGCTGGAGATGTTTGGGGGGCTGCAATCGTTTGGTATAGATATCTCTCCTTTTGGGGGGGAGGGGGGGAGAAGTTTGCACTGAACCTGTCAGCCAGTATGTTGGCAATGTCTGTAGGATCAGTAATCTTCACATCATTTTGAACTAGTTCTGAGCATATCTGGGAGTTTCCTCCTAGGTTTCTAACATAGCTAAAGAAGGCCTTATGATTGTCTTTTGAGTCTTTAGCTATTTTTCTCTCGAAATTTGCTTTGGATGATTTTATGAGAGCTCTTAGTTTTTTACTTATAGTGATCAAGGGTGTCTTACCTTTTAAGGATTTTGCTCTATCTTGTAGTAGCTTCCTCCTTTTGTTGTAGAGTTTGTTTATGGCTGGGGTCCACCAGACTGGACGCTTGCCTTTGGTACAAAGAGTCTTTGTTTTGCTTGGGATTGCCTTATCCATGCAGTCCTGCAGGTGCTGGTAGAAGGCATTTGTAAGTGATTCAGCGGCTTGAGTACTGTTTTCCGCCGGCTCGGGCGCCTTAAAGGAGACCACACTAGTCTTTAGAAGTGTGAAGTCGGCTTTTGAGAAGTTCTTTACTGTGGTCTTTTTTATTTCAGGTGGGGTGGGATGAGGACCTCCAGCGAGATTAGTTTGTGATCTGATCTCACCAGTGAGGGTATACTTCGGTGATGAACATTGTGCTCCCATGTTCGTGATGATGAGATCAAGTATGTTATCTCCTCTTGTGGGAATGGTGACTAGTTGTTCCATGGCATTTGAGTTTATGAATTCCAGGAACTTTTGGGCTAGGGTGTTTGGGCTTGAGTAGTGTTCCCAGTCTATATTTGGGTAATTGAAGTCACCTAGTATGATGGTGTTTGGTGATACATTTATCCCCTCTAGTGTTTTCAGGAAGGCCATGTGAGGTTCCTGAGTTTGTGAGGGTGGCCTGTAACATGCTACAATTTCCAGAGCAGTCTTGCCTACGGTTAATTGCACCTGGATGGTCTCCGATGCATCATGCGTTGCCACCAGTCTTGAGGTGTGGGTGTCCTTGATGAATATGGATACCCCCCCTCCTTTCTTGGTATTTTCCTGATTTTGGGGCCGGAACGCATGATATGAGGTAAAACCTGATAGCGCTGGGGTGCTCTCAGGAGCCTTGAACCAGGTTTCTGTCACAGCACAGACATCGATGTTCTCCATACTGAGAAGGGCCTCGAGTGCGTGCATTTTGAGATTTAGACTTCTGGCATTGAGCAGCATTACCCTTAGTTTTTTTCCTTTTTTGTGTTCTAGGGTGGTAGGTTTAGAATTTGAGCCTTGCCTAAAAAAGGCACTATGGGGGTGGCAATGCATCCTATGTTGGTAGTTTGGGGCGTCATAATAATAATGGCAGCTTAAAATTGTTTTATATGCTGCAAGTTACAAAGAGTTGCAATAACTCAACAAGTTATAATTGTAAATATGAGCAAAGTGGTAAATGCTGTAAATGATAATGCTAATGAAACAAATGCAATCTTTTCTTTAAATAAAGTTTAGTCCGTTCCTCCAAAACAAATAAAATAAAGGGAACATGAAAAAACAATAGTAACTGTTGCTAGCATGATTATTAGTTTGAATAAAAAGCTGCAAGAATGATATGAAATCTAAATAGTTAATTTAAAAATAGTATAAAATGCTGAAAAGTAAGAAGTAGTAAGTATGCTGGCATAGCTTAGATATTGGCATCCATGTAAAGGAGTATGTTATTGAGAAACAAAGTCTGTAAAAATAAATTGCACAGATGGCAGCTGGAAGGACATCAACAAAGTAAAGAGATGTAACATCACGCAAGATAAAGTTGGAACACCACGTTTCAGATAATGCAAGACTGAGTTTCCATGGATCATCAAACTACAAAGAACCAAGGACAAGGGAACAAAGGAAAACTGTTATACAAAAAAAGAACTGTTATACATCAGATTTTGAGAAAAAATATCAGACTTTTTGGTATAAATATGAATGTGTATAAACAAGCTTTGGAAAGTTGCCATAGAGACCTGACAGTATCTGTGTTGCGTGCTTGTAGATCCAAAAGGAAAATGTAACAGTCAAGCATATTAACTGAAGTGGTTGTCTGTGTATTTATTGTACTTAGTACAATACAGTAATTAGACTAGTTGGTCACAACAAATAGTATGCATTCATGTAAATCCAAGTAACAGCAAGTGGCCAACAAAAGACGTTATATAATTTTTCACACAGGTCAAAATACTGAGGTCATGAATAGATGATGGGGTGAGACCTTGGTGATCCTCGACTGTGGCATGTCTGTGCTAGAGCGTGTGGTGGGAGATGGGCATTGGCCATGTGGATGTAGGTCAGTGCCGACAACTGAAAGTCTATGGGGCCATGCATCTTCACACTCCTGTAGTGGCAGTGACACCAGCACTACTGAATGGGGGGGTTGCTGTCCACATCACACCAGAGCAGGCCATGGGCAAGTGGTTCTGTCCAGTCCTGTCAGGAGCACAGATCCAGCAGACAGCAGTCACCATCAGGAAGCAGTACTGCATCTGACCTTGGACCTGGTGGTGCCAGTGATACTCCTGGCAGGACCAGTTCCCATCTCTGTGGCTGTAGACAGTGAACTGGACACCCTGCCTTGTTTGGTCCACAGCTGTCCAACATAGCCCTGTGTAGGGCAGTCACATGGCATGACTGTGTGCATACATACACATACACATCTGTATTACAGGCAGGTCACCTTCAGACACACACAGCACCTCTGCACAGCCCATATATTGGATACCCCTTCAAACACACATACACACACACACACACACACACACACACACACACACACACACACACACACACACACACATGATGTCAACCATATGGCCCAGCCTAGGGCTCTGGCAAACCCACACCATACCCTGTGCATATGGTGATACCCATGCCAAATCCCTATCATCCATACCATTGATGCAGAGACATGCTAATATAGTACAGTGTAGTTATGTAAGGAGCTGTCTGCCGGCATTTGTTATGGGTACACATACAGGTGTATGTACCTTATTAGCCAGGATGCATTATTTCTGTTAGTACCACTGATTGAATGTAATCTGACATGCTGTATTCTGTTTGTGTGCCAGTTGTCTATGTGTCTGCAGGCTGTGGCCCTGTAGACATTCCCAAGAGGGAGTATGGCAGAGTGGGAATACACTGACCATGTCATAGGCAAGGTACAGCTTTATATGTACATGTACCAGGTGTGTATGCATGCAACAGTGCATGATGGACACTGTTGTCAGGCAGTGTGACCTTGCATACATACCCCTTGTCATAGACAGGTAGCCTTCAGAAATGTCAGCTCAGTGTTGTATAGTACCACAGGCTCATACATACAGAACAGGTTACTGCAGTACTGTCAGCAGGTCCCTCACAAGTGTAGCCATTACATTAACTGCAACAGATTCACCTGTCAACACCTGTTGGCCCTGCCATTTCTTTCTCATACACTCAACCCTGATGCAGTTGGTGAGGGTATGCATGATACTGTGTATGACAGGTTTGTGGTATGTATTCCTGAGTTCACTGGGTGGGACAGGGAGAAAAAATGGTATATCCTTTACATACACACAGTAAGGACTGACACAGGGTATGTGCACACAGTAACATTAACACAGTTGACAATAGACAGATTAGTAAACCTACATTTCCACCTTGATGTACTGTACTACTACATACACATGACATGCCCCACATAGATTACATGCATGGGACATAACACACTACCTCTTACAACATGTAATGTTCTGAACGCCTTCATGGATGGCTAGGTTACCCACCAGGAATAGGATGTGGAGTCATGTATTGTTCTTACAAGCCTGGACTAGTGATAGTGTAGCAAACATTGTATCAGCAAGATGTTTCAGTCAGGTATGATGCCTGATGCTAACATGAGTGTCACTACACTCACTGTGGCCAATTTAGCAACAATGTCACATACATGGGTATCATTAAGGGACACAGACCACATATAGGTTTCAAACATCTGGATATTCCATAGACATCTGTACAGAGGACTGGAATGGCCTGCACAATGGTTTAACATGCTGCATGTGAGGCAGATGCCGTTATTGCTCTATATAAAATAATGCCATCAGGAGGTGGTAAACAGGCATGGATGGTACACAAATCAAAGTGGTATCAGCCAAAGGGGATATGATCTTCACCTAAAGAGTTACACACCTGCCAGTATTGAGATTAGAACTCCTATCTATCTAGTTATCTTTACTACAGTGTTACACAGTTATCAGACACACCACAGAGCTTACATAATTTCACCTCATCCCAAGGTACTTCTAAGGTGATTGACATCAGCAGGCCTAGTAAAGTAGGGTGATGGGAAGTTTACAGGTTGGTATACAACTCAAAATGGTATAACCCACACAATATATTTTCTCACACAAACACTTGCCAGTGTTGAGATTAGAACCCCTACATATCTAGTTATTATTACTATAGTGTTGTGCAGTTATCAGATGCGCCACATGGCTTACATGACTTCACCTCGTCCCAAGGTATTTCTAAGGAGAATGACATTAGCAGGCCTAGTAAAGTAGGGCGATGGAAAATTTACAGAGTGGTACACAACTCAAAATGGTATAACCCACACAGTATATGTTTCTCACACAAACACACACACACACACACACACACACACACACAAACAGGTGCCAGTATTAAGATTAGAACCTCTACTTATTAGTATAGTGCTACAGAGGTGCCATGAAGCTTACATGACTTCACCTCATTCCCAAGGTACTTCTAAGGTGAATGACATCAGCAGGCCTTGTAAAGTAGGGTGATGGGAAGTTTACATGGTGGAACACAACTCAAAATGGTATAACCCACGCAGTATATGATTCACACACAAACACACATGCTTGCCAGTATTGAGATTAGAACCCCTGCCTATTTAGTAACTTTCACTATAGTGTTACGCAGTTATCACATACGCTACAGAGCTTAGTGGGCTAACAACTGTCCAAAGGTGCTGAGGACTGCACAGCTGAGGTAAACTGTTACAGGCGCCAGAAAGTCTGCATTCAGTTTTTCCTTTAGATCTTGCTAGTTCTTTCTCTCCTGCACTTCATATAGCCTAATAGCTTTGCACTTCAACAGGTTTTTTATCAGTTATTCTAGTGCACCTGAGCTCCATCAGCAGTAGTAGTTCCTCGTGAAATTAGCTCCAGTATTTAGTAGTTATGATCACCTCTCCTGGCATGATTAAAGTGCAGTTCTCTGTGCTTTTGCCTATTAACCTGGTGCACTTGGGCATTCTGAGGCACTGTTGCAACTGCCTCATGTACACAGACAACCCTCTGCTCTAAACTCCCAACACTCAGACCTGTGAGAGATACCCCTATATCACCGAATTGGATGTTATGCACACTCCAGAGAAGACTGGACTAGTTGGTCAAGAGGAGAAGGGTCAACACCTGCAACACATCACATGGAACACATACCCCTCCAGAACACCCACTATCACAACTCTGACATACAACAATAACCACACACCCACCTTCACAGAGGTACTCAATAGACATTTACCCAAACAGCGGAGACCACCAAGACAGACACACACTCGACCACCACAACACAGCACAAAACACAGGACACATATCTCACCTATACAGTGTGCCCCTCAACCTAAGCCCCAAAGGCTAACTAGCTTGCCTGATACAGTAATCATAGGTGAATCAATAGTGAGGCACACAGATGTCCCACTCACTAGGTTGAATATGGAGGAGGTAACAGTCAGCTGTCTATCAGGTGCCAGAATCCAACACATAACACACCCAGTCAGGTCATTCCACAACAACTAGAAGTATCACTAGGTCATCATCCATGTGTGTGTAAATGACCTGAGACACACCTCCATGGACTATATGAAAAGAGACATGGTGGAGCTCTCAGATTATGTGGACCAGGCAGGTATGACAGCAGCTCTGAGCAGTATAATACTGTCACCCAGAATGATACCACAGTGCAAACAACAAATGATTGACTTCAAAAATTGGCTTAAATGTCTGGTGTCACACACATGGGATCCAGTATCTGTCTGCTTGGGATGACATGATTGACAGACTGCAATGTCTTGCCAGAAATGGCCTGCATCTGTCACCCCTGGATTTCTAGGTACTGGCTAAGTGTCTTGCCACCACTATAGGGCCTTTTTAGGTGGTGTTCCAAATGAAATTATCACCATAACAGCTATACATGGTCAACACTAGAAATCCACATCCCGAGTTGCAGCCACTCAAAGCACTCCTCACAATGGAGAACACTGACATTTGTGCTGTAATGGAGACCTGGTTTACAGCAACAGACAGTGCCCCTGCACTACCAGCCTATAAATCATTCCACACCTGTCAGCCCCAAAACATGGACCACAGCTCCAAAGGCGGTCATGTCTCCATATTAATAATTGATATGCACACATCCAGAGTAGTATCCCAGCATAATGCATCTGAGATACTTCAGATACAACTGACATTGAGTAATAGTGCAAACTAGGTCATAGCCTGCTATAGGGCCTCATCCATATCCCTAGACTCTCAATCCGCATTTCTCAACACCCTGGAATCTATCAAGGTCCAACAGAAAAATGCTCATAGTAGGATGTTCGACTACTCCTCCATCAACTGGGAAAGATACTCAAGCACCAATACACTGTCCCAACGCTTCCTGGAATTCATCATTTCCAATGTCCTGGACCAGCTCATTCTGATACCCAGTACAGGAACCAACATCCTTGACCTGTGTTGATTACTAACATATGGGACCATTGTTTGACAACAGCAGTCAATCGCTACCTGGTCAGATCCAACATAGAGTAATCACCATGGAAATCCACATCTCACCCACAGCCTCCGCAAAGGTAACCACCTTGAAAAGCTTCTCCAAAGCTGACTTTGGACTTATAAAAACAGAGGTGGCTAACTTCATAGCACCCATGCCAATGGAAAATACCTGCATGACTGCCAAATCATACACAAATGCACTTTACAAACATATACATCAATGCATGGAGCTAGCCATACCCAACAAAACCATGATGCTCTCCTCCAAACACTGGAGACCAATCTATGGTTCCCTGCCATTACTCTGTACAACAGAAGGAAGAAACTGTTGCATAAAAAGGTGGAGTCCCAAGAGTGGTAAAACTCCCTTATTAGCCTCAACAACAACTTGAGATCCCTCATGAAATCACATAAAGCCACCTATGACAGCAGAACTGCAGCAGACACTGACAACAATCACAAATCCTTTGATAGTTATATCAAGAACCTCCATGCCAATACCCAGAAGTGCTCTGAGTTACTGCACAGTGCTGCCTCCTATACTAAGCCAACAGATATTGCCAACATTATTGCCAACACATTCAGTGCCAGCTTTACCTCTCTCTCCCCCCGGGTAACAATCAGAATGCCATGAGAATGCCAGGCACCTAGGATTACTGTCACCCAGTTTACACCTGCATTGTCCATGGGCAAAAATACAACTTCCATGGGACCCCACATTATCCCTGGCTGTGTTCTAAATGAACTACAAAGATACCTGGCACCACATCTGTGTGCCCTGTTCAGTCACAGCCTCACCTCAGGCTTTGTCTCTCCCAAATGGCACACTGATACAGTCATCCCTGTCCATAAAGGTGTGGCAACTACAGACCCTGGGATGTATTAGTTCATTAGCCTGATGAGTCTGACATGTACAGCTATGGAGCGCATCATGGACCTGATTGACAAACATATAGATACTCTCCTAACTCTGTACCCCACACAGTTTGGCTTTGTGAAAGGAAGATCATGCCTGCTCAACCTGGTTGACTTCTTTGAGTCAGTCACCAGGGCTGTGTATGACAGTAAGGTACTGCATACAGCCTACAACAATCTGGCCAAGACTCCTGATACCATTTCTCAATCAGGAATTATAGATTAACCCACCAAACTAGGCATCGGCCCCTATATTACTAGGGAGGGTTGCAAATTGGCTTACAGATAGAACACACAGTGTGAAAGTAGCCAGCTCCAAGTTAGACCGGCAGCCAGTCATGAGTGGAGTCCCACAGGGATCAGTCCTGAGTACTCTCCTGTTCAGCATATACTTCTCAGGAGTGCAGGCCAGCAGAAAGGAACTCTGGTTGACCAAGTTCACAGACAACTGCAAGCTGGGAGCCATCATTAACTCCACATGTGATGCAGACATCCTACTGAAAGGCCTCACTTAGACCACTGACTCATGTGGAAACCACGGCTTGAAGCTCAACACCAATAATGCATCATGGTAAAATCTCAGTTCCCACTAAGTACCACATCAATGAGAGCCCACTGAACACTGTAGGCATTATTAGAGAGCTGGGGACACAGTTTGACAGCAACCTCTCCTTTAACCACCATATTGCCAGTGTGGTCAGGAA